>NW_027362769.1:312067127-312069627 GCF_046119375.1 Phyllobates terribilis
CGAGAGAGGGAGAGCGGAAACCCCAGAGCCAAGAGGTTAGATGGAGAACGGGAGAAGGAACGAGGGCCAAGAGGTAGGGAGTAAGGTGAAAGGCCGACCTGGGATCCACCTGCGCTCCCGCCCTGGGCAGGGAGCAGCCCTGGGAAGAAAAGCCGCTCGGGCATCCCTTTGAGGTTACGGGCGCGAGCGGGAAGAGGGACTACGCTGGAGGGCGACGCCGACACGGCCAGGCCGACGACCACCCACGCGACCTCCGCGTCGCCGGGTTAGTGCCAGAGCCGCGGCGGACCCCGACGGCCAGCCCCCCTCTCCCAATCCTCGTGCCTGTCCGCCGGTGGGTCAAGGACCCCCCGCAGCGGAGGCAGGTCTAAGCCAGACGGTGGCGCCGCATAGGCCCACCCACGCACGCCATCTCCCCGAGCGACCCTGTGTGTCGTCTTGGGTGCGGTTTGTGAGACGGGGGCGGCCGTGGCATCCTCCGGAGGCCAGTCACCTCGCCCTCCCCGTGCAAGGGGTGTTTTCCAGACGCCTGCCGCTTCGGGACCACGCACCGCACAGCGGTGAAAATTTTGAAAATTTTGCAATTTTCAAACTTTGAATTATCATGCCCTTAAATCAGAGAGATATGTCACACAAAATAGTTAATAAATAACATTTCCCACATGTCTACTTTACATCAGCACAATTTTGGAACCAAAATTTTTTTTTGTTAGGGAGCTATAAGGGTTAAAAGTTGACCAGCGATTTCTCATTTTTCCAACAAAATTTACAAAAACATTTTTTTAGGGACCACATCATATTTGAAGTCACTTTGAGGGGTCTTTATGACAGAAAATACCTAAAAGTGACACCATTCTAAAAACTGCACCCCTCAAGGTGCTCAAAACCACATTCAAGAACTTTATTAACCCTTCAGGTGCTTCACAGGAATTTTTGGAATGTGGAAGAAAAAAATTAACATTTAACTTTTTTCACAAAAATGTTATTTTAGACCCAATTTTTTTTATTTTCACAGGGGTAACAGGAAAAAATGGACCCCAAATTTTTTTGTGCAATTTCTCTTGAGCGTGCTGATACCCCATATGTGAGGGAAAACCACTGTTTGGGCTCACTGCAGGGTTCGGAAGGGAAGGAGCGCCATTAGACTTTTTGAATGTAAAATTTGTCTGAATAATTAGCAGACGCCATGTTGCAATTGGAGAGCTCCTGATGTGCCTAAACAGTGGAAAACCCCCACAAGTGACACCATTTTGGAAACTAGACCCCTTAGGGAACTTATCTAGATGTGTGGTGAGCACCTTGAACCCCAAGGTGCTTCACAGAAGTTTATAATATTGAGCTGTAAAAATAAAATTTTCACATTTTTCCCACAAAACCGTTTTTCATCCCTTAATTTTGCATTATCATAAGGGTAATAGGATAAATTGCACCATGAAATTTGTTGTGCAATTTCTCCTGAACACGCCGATACCCCATATGTGGAGGCAATTTACTGTTTGGGCACATGGCAGGGTTTGAAAGGGAAGGAGCGCCATTTGACTTTTTGAATGTAAAATTTGTCTGAATAATTAGCAGACGCCATGTTGCGTTTGGAGAGCTCCTGATGTGCCAAAACAGTGGAAACCCCCACAAGTGACACCATTTTGGAAACTAGACCCCTTAGGGAACTTATCTAGATGTGTGGTGAGCACCTTGAACCCCAAGGTGCTTCACAGAAGTTTATAATATTGAGCTGTAAAAATAAAATTTTCACATTTTTCCCACAAAACCGTTTTTCATCCCTTAATTTTGCATTATCATAAGGGTAATAGGATAAATTGCACCATGAAATTTGTTGTGCAATTTCTCCTGAACACGCCGATACCCCATATGTGAAGGCAATTTACTGTTTGGGCACATGGCAGGGTTTGAAAGGGAAGGAGCGCCATTTGACTTTTTGAATGTAAAATTTGTCGGAATAATTAGCAGACGCCATGTTGCGTTTGGAGAGCTCCTGATGTGCCTAAACAGTGGAAACCCCCCACAAGTGACACCATTTTGGAAACTAGACCCCTTAGGGAACTTATCTAGATGTGTGGTGAGCACCTTGAACCCCAAGGTGCTTCACAGAAGTTTATAATATTGAGCTGTAAAAATAAAATTTTCACATTTTTCCCACAAAACCGTTTTTCATCCCTTAATTTTGCATTATCATAAGGGTAATAGGATAAATTGCACCATGAAATTTGTTGTGCAGTTTCTCCTGAACACGCCGATACCCCATATGTGGAGGCAATTTACTGTTTGGGCACATGGCAGGGTTTGAAAGGGAAGGAGCGCCATTTGACTTTTTGAATGTAAAATTTGTCGGAATAATTAGCAGACGCCATGTTGCGTTTGGAGAGCTCCTGATGTGCCTAAACAGTGGAAATCCCCCACAAGTGACACCATTTTGGAAACTAGACCCCTTAGGGAACTTATCTAGATGTGTGGTGAGCACCTTGAACCCCAAGGTGCTTCA
>NW_027362769.1:312074627-312077127 GCF_046119375.1 Phyllobates terribilis
TCCAGAGCGATTCGCGCGATGAGTCCTTGATACTTAGTCGTTTTTGCAAAATTTTTGACTTTTTTTAAAATTTCACAATTTTGTGAAAACTTCCACAAAATGAGGTTATACTATGTTAGAGGGCATCCCAGGAGGGCTCCAAAAGTGTGGGTAAAATATATATCCCACAGGGGGAAAATTGAAAAAAAGTTGAAAAAAAAAATTTTTTGGGACTTAGAAAATTTTTCAACTTGTGTCAGACTTCCAGAGAGGGGAGCATGTCAGTGCGTGCATCCGATTTCAGTTCCAGAGCGATTCGCGCGATGAGTCCTTGATACTTAGTCGTTTTTGGCAAAATTTCTGACTTTTTTGAAAATTTCACTTTTTTGTGAAAACTTCCACAAAATGAGGTTCTAGTATGTTAGAGGGCATCCCAGGAGGGCTCCAAATGTGTGGGTAAAATATATATCCCACAGGGGGAAAATTGAAAAAAAGTTGAAAAAAAAAATTTTTTGGGACTTAGAAAATTTTTCAACTTGTGTCAGACTTCCAGAGAGGGGAAAATGTGAGTGAGCGCATCCGATTTCAGTTCCAGAGCGATTCGCCCGATGAGTCCTTGATACTTAGTCTTTTTCAGAAGTCACAATTTTGACTTCCAGGACCCGCAAAACGTTTGTAAATTGAGCCCGCTCCCCAGTTCCAAGCGTTTTGAGGTGTCCCCGGTTGCAGTAATGCAGCCTGCCCACTAGATGTCGCAAAAGAGACAAAAAGTGAAAAAGAACCAGAATGAGGAAATTCCAGGGAGCCGAATCCGCCTGACAGTTCCAGGCGATCGGGCACTTTTTTGCATGCGTCCCTAAAGTGGGTATAGGGTGACACTCCATGCAAAGACCCAGTTTTGCACACCACCGGCAGAATATATGAGAGAGAGGTACCTCTCAGCCCCGACACATTTCGACTCATTTAAGCTGGTTTTCACCTCCGTAGGCCTGGGTACGCGTTTTGGCTATGAGTCCCTGTTCGGCTGGAGGTCTGCACCTTGGCTGAACCCAGGCTTCCGCAGCTGCGTGGGGGGACTTTTGCCGGTCGCCTATCCCAAGTCAGAGAGGTGTTCCTGGGTTGAAGTGAGCCTGGCCAGACCCCCCCCCGCGGGCCCTGGTTCTCCACATGGGGGTGCCGTCAAGGCTAAAATCTGGATTTTTAGGCCGAGGAGAGGCTCCATGAGGGCGGATGCTTTTGTGGCTTCGACCCCAGTGCTGTTCCACATCCAGTACCCCCCCTGCAAGGGCGCCTGTACCCGAGTCACGCTTCCAGGACTTGTGGGCACGTATCTCCCGACGACAGGGGTTTGCAGCCTCCGTACTTGGGCAAGTCCCTACACGCACCCCTGCTCTTCCTCCGATCGATCTGGCGCAGCGCTCCCGGGTGGGGAGGTGGCGCCGCTCGCTCGGCCCGGGCTTTGGAGCCCGCGCCGGCTTAAGGTGAGCGGTCCCCTTCCTCCTCTACCCCCGGGCTTCCGACACCTATCTTTGGGCGCGCACGCCGGCCTCGCCTCCCGTCTGCGGAGGTGGCCGAGCCGTGGGGAGTTTGACCCGAACCGAGCGAAGGCAGCGGTCCGACGACCCGCACGGGCGAACGGCGGGGCGCCCACCCACCCAGGCGTGGGGGCCCGTCGTCCGAATCGCTCCCTGTGCGGGGAAGCACAGCGATCTTCTCCGAGGGCGGCCCTCTTCTTCCAGATGCGTACCCGGCCAGCGGAGGCCCGCGCCGCCCCTCGTGTCCAAAAGGGCGGACTCCGCGGCGGTGTCGATAGCGGCGGCGGTGGGTGGCCTCTCCGCGCCACTGCCGAGCTTCGCGATTTCCAGTCTTTTCCCGAGCCCCTACGTCAGTGGGGAGGACGACAGAGGTGTGGAGGCAGGCGAAGGGGGTTCTCACCGTGCGGTGTGCCCCAGCCCGACCGTCGCCTTCCCCCTCGACCCTCATCCTCCCAGGCGGCTCGGCCAGGGAGCAGGAGAGAGAGCGAGAGAGGGAGAGCGGAAACCCCAGAGCCAAGAGGTTAGATGGAGAACGGGAGAAGGAACGAGGGCCAAGAGGTAGGGAGTACGGTGAAAGGCCGACCTGGGATCCCCCTGTGCTCCCGCCCTGGGCGGGGAGCAGCCCTGGGAAGAAAAGCCGCTCGGGCATCCCTTTGAGGTTACGGGCGCGAGCGGGAAGAGGGACTACGCTGGAGGGCGACGCCGACACGGCCAGGCCGACGACCACCCACGCGACCTCCGCGTCGCCGGGTTAGTGCCAGAGCCGCGGCGGACCCCGACGGCCAGCCCCCCTCTCCCAATCCTCGTGCCTGTCCGCCGGTGGGTCAAGGACCCCCCGCAGCGGAGGCAGGTCTAAGCCAGACGGTGGCGCCGCATAGGCCCACCCACGCACGCCATCTCCCCGAGCGACCCTGTGTGTCGTCTTGGGTGCGGTTTGTGAGACGGGGACGGCCGTGGCATCCTCCGGAGGCCAGTCACCTCGCCCT